>NC_079211.1:38204220-38224220 GCF_029633865.1 Lampris incognitus
CTTGTTTGTTTGTTTGTTTGTTTCTTCCTCCACCGCTATGCAGATGACATAGTCCTTTCTTCTCCGCATTATTCCTCTCAATTACGGAGATGTGCTCTCATTACTGGTTTGCATGAAAACGAGTGCGGTGTGGAACGGCCATGCTACCCTATAGAACGATAAGCCCCCCCCAGGTTTTAACTTTACCAGAAAATAAAGAACGGGGTTGATCAGTGAAAAGGGAAAACAAAAAAAGAAGAAAAAAACAGGAAGAAAACAACTTTATGTCACATTTTAATTGGTACGGCGAGATGAGGAATGGTGACTTCTCCCTCCAACATATTTTGCCATCCATCATTGCCTCTCCCACAAAGTGAACTTAAAGGGGGGGGGGTCTTAATTTTCCTTCCACTGAGGAAGGCTTTCAGGCGGGGGCAGGAGGGAGGGAGAAGTCATTATTATACATTTCTCTCTCTCTCTCTCTCTCTCTCCTCTCTCTCTCTCTCCTCTCTCTCTCTCTCTCTCTCTCTCTCTCTCTCTCTCTCTCTCTCTCTCTCTTTGCCTCTTCACTTCTCGACTTTCTTTCTCTCTCTCCCTCCCACCTTTCTCCTGTTTCCTGGCCCTTTATCATCCAATTCGTATTTTCCTCTTTCTTGTTTTCACTCTCCTGCTCTCCTCCCACCTTTCTGTCTGTTTTCTCTTTTTGTACCTCTACCAGAAGACTTTAAAGGTTCCATATTAGATGAAATGTATTCAAACTCAGACACAGGCCGAGAAAAAGATGGAGGAAACTTGGTTTGAAATTAGCTGAGACTGTGTGTGTGTGTGTGTGTGTGTGTGTGCGTGTGCGTGTACACGTGCACTTCAATTTTACCTTCCTTACCCTTTTCTTACCGTTACAAGAATGCAAATTACCACAAAAAAAAGAAAAGAAAAGTAAAACCTGATTGATTTTAAAATCTACTCTTTTAAATTATTTTTTTTTCGGTAATTCCATAAACATCGCATGACTCCCTGGAAGAAGTCCAGTGACATTCTTCTTGACCCACCTGCCTTGAATAATGGCGGGCCAAAATGCAATATCAGAGAAAGCCAGGCAGGGCTAAGCAACCGATCAGCCAGCCAGTCAGTCAGACCAGCGTTTGACTGATCGGAGGACATGACAGCTTGCCGCCCAGTGGACTGCAGAGGAAATAAATCAATAGCAGGTCTATGGCACCGACACAGAGATGGAGAAGAGTTGATGGAGGCATTATTCCAGTGGATTACTCAAACGTACTCGGAGCCCCCCGCAAGGTGGAGGCTGTTCGTGTGTCTGTGTGTGCGTGTATTTAAGCGAGAGAGAGAGAGAGAGAGAGAGAGAGAGAGAGAGAGAGAGAGAGAGAGAGAGAGAGAGAGAGAGAGAGAGAGAGAGAGAGAGAGAGAGAGAGAGAGAGAGAGAGAGAGTGGTGTAGGAAGAGACAGTGTAATGTCTAGGCTATATTTCTGTGCGTGGGTTGGGGATGTGGTGTAGTATTGTGTGTGTTTGCTTGTTTGAGGAGGGATGGATTGTGCCATAGCACATTTGGTTTGTGTGTGCCTTTGAGTGGATGTTTGTGAGTGTGTAGCTGTGAGGAGGGGAAAGATGGGAGTATAGTTTATTTGTTGTGTAGTTTGTTTGTTGTGTGTCTTTGTTTGCATACAATTTGCGAGAAGACTGGGCCCTGTGTGCGTGCTTTCATGAGCAGCAGTATTTACCTGACCCTTCTTGCTTTGGTGCGTGTTTGTGTTCATGTGCCTTACCGAATATTGCCTTTTTTGCATATGCTGCATCATTCCTGTGTATGTGTGTTTGTTTGTTTGTTTCTTCACGTGTGTGTGTGACCATCATCTGTCTGATAAATCAGTGCATGATTTATCGGCTCCAGTCTGTGTGTCGTGATGCTCCACTGTTAGCTCAATGCTTTTAATCATCTTGAGAGGTAGATAGATAGGTATGTGAGATTAGAGGAGCTGAGGCTATGCTCTATGCTTCACACACACGCTCACACACACACATGAGAAGAAACTCCACCCCTCCTCACACACACACACACACACACTATATATATATATATATGTAGTGTGTGTGTGTGTGTGTGTGTGTGTGTGTGTGTGTGTGTGTGTGTGTGTGTGCATGTGTACACACAAACACCGAACACAGACACACAAAGCAATCAACTGAGCCATGCAATCCAGCTTCGGCCCTCTCTAGAGTCTGGTCAGAGTTGGCTTGAGTGGCGGGCTGCTCAGCCAGTAAGGTATCGACATAATGGATCACCTAAATGCTCTGACATTCGAGGATTGACCTGTAAACAACAACCCAAAGGATTGATGCAGTATCGCCGGGCCTAATGAAGCTACCTTTCTCCACGTTTCAGAAAGTGCAAAATAATAAACTAAAAATACGCAATTGTTAGCAGAAGCGCCAGCATCATACAACATTTTTTCCTGTGAGTTTCGTTAGTTCAAACCATTGCTATCATAACTGAACATTTCTGTTCAATAATTTTTCCCCCCTGCTGTCAATTAATCTAACACACACATACACACATGTCCACTTTATTTCTGTTTTAAGTATTCATCTGTTACTCGTGTAGTAGAAATTTATAATGAGCGCTAGAGTAGAGTAAACTTTTATTCCTACAATGCAAACATTACAAGTACCACTAGTATTGAGGCCAGGAGTTAGAGCCCTGACAATAGATGCATTGCCATGTCAGTAGATGTAACAACATAATCCTGTGACCCTAAAATGATCATAGATGACAGAGGAGGGCCTAGAGTGGGAATAAGAGCTGAGGATAAAAAGGTAGAATGGATTATTTATGATCCTACATTGCAGAAACTATCCATCTGAGTCGGTAAGTTCCTGAAACTCTTTTGCGTGAAATCTGCTAATAACCTAACCTAATTCAGCCTGTCTGGTAATTTCTTTAATCAAGTGTCATTTCCCTGATGTTAGTGGAGCATCCACCTTATTTCTGCACAGAGAAACTCCGTTGGTAACAGAGTATCTCACACCACATGCACCTTTTTTCTCCTTTAGATAGTTAAAACATGATCTTAGAGAACTTGCAAAGATAGATATTTATGTGTGATAGTTATAGTTATGTGCCACAGCTGCAGCAGTCATTATAATTTACA
Source organism: Lampris incognitus (assembly GCF_029633865.1). Lineage (NCBI taxonomy): Eukaryota > Metazoa > Chordata > Actinopteri > Lampriformes > Lampridae > Lampris > Lampris incognitus. The sequence goes on from NC_079211.1 coordinate 38,207,365, forward strand.
AAGTATCTCCTAACAATCTCTTAACTGTACAATGAAATATAGTTAAATGATGACATCCTTTATCATTCTTGTGTGTGTATGTGTGTGTGTGTGTGTGTGTGTGTGTGTGTGTGTGTGTGTGTGTGTGTGTGTGTGTGTATCTATCCATCAATTTATCTATCCTTCATGAAAATGAGAAGAGTACTTTAAAAAGCTCATTTTCGTATTCAATATTCACATTTTCAGATCGCATTTTTTTCTTGTCTAGATCAGTTTTATTAAAATTAATATTAGTTTCTCAGGATTTAACATTTCTGAATTATATTCACTAATTTATTTGCTTGACTAGATTATAGATTGGTGTGACCTGCAGTATGGATGGCAGAAAGTACACTACTTGGAATGTGTAGCTGAGTGTTCAGAGGATGGAGACCATCTGCTGACCTAAACGCTTCTCATTTCATGTCTCTGATTGGATTGGATGTAAATGGTGGCTTCCCAGTCACCGGCTTCATTTAAAGAGCAGGTAGCATCATTTCAAACACTCGTCGTGGATAATACAGCTTTAACACTGCATTGGTTAAATAAATGATGTATTTAGCTGAAAAAGGGTGGTCAGGATAATAATTATGAGGGGGGGGGGATCTGCCAATCTATCATATCTATAACGCAGGAGTTAATCAATGAAACCAGTCTTGCTTTTACGGTCACAGTGAGAGACAACGCTCATTAGAATGTAAAAACATTAAAAAAAGATAAATAAAAGTGCACCGTAAGCATTTCAGAAAGTGTAGCTGTGTGAGTTGATTGAATGGGATTAGATGCAGGGCGTCTTCATGGCATTAGCGCGGGAGCGGAGGGGAGGGGAGAGGTGGGGGCTGGCGCTTCACCTAGTGGTGGGTGCAGCCCCCTCAGTAGTGGCAAGCGGCTGTGTAACCTAACAGTATGCCTAGCTTTTCCTAATGAACAAATGCAAAAAAAAAAAAAACATACCTTTATTTTAAACGGTGGGCTAGGGCTGTGTGGAATGTTCCTTTTTAAATAATAAAGTGAGTACACACGCCATTCCAAATCCGCTACACACGCGCCTTCCAAAAACCAATGACGTCATACTGTAGCGACCGGGGGAGGCGGTCGCTCTGGCTATCGGCGGTTCTGCGCTGCGGGAGCGCAATAGCTGATGGGACTGCGAATACGTTGTGTTTTAATGATGTGGTGTTGATGTTGTGGTTATTCTTGTTTTGTTGTTTTGGGGCTTCGACTCAGAGTAAGTACGAAACCGTTTACTGACTAACTGACTCTAGAACCGTGACTGGGACATGGGGCGGGGACGGAACTCGTTACGTTGTTGTCAGTTCTGGTCCGTTCTGGCCGGTGTGAATAAAAGAGCACTCCCGGGGTCGTGCGGTGTATGGGGCACGAAAGTTGCGATTAAAAGGGGATCTCTGCCTCTCGGCCCATTATCCCACGCCGGCTCGCCATAATACTTTCCGTTTTAGTTGGCAGCCCCCCTACTTAAGACATCTTCCCGCGCGCCTGCTTCGTTGTCCCAAGTCCTGATGATGCTGACTGAAGAGTCCAGCAGTGCCACGCAAACTTAAGTCAAGGCTTAAGAAATGCAGCATCACAACATCTGCATCAACAGGACGAAGACAGCATAAAATCTGAGGTGAGGATTTACGAATATTGAAGTTTAACTTTCGTAATTAGATTTAATTTAAAAAAAACATGCCACCTAACATGCAATAGCTAGACTATGGCTTGACTTTTAAAACACTACTATGTAGACAAGTTATGAATCTGTACCCTTTGAAGCCGCGTCTAGTTAGTTCTTTTTCTTTTTACATGCGAGTTGTATTTTAGGAACGTTTCCATAATCCCAGGGAAACTTTTTGTTTTTGTTTTTTTGCCTGCCTCTTTTCATTTTCCTCCTGTAGAGATTTAAATCACAGGATTAACTAAAGAGCTAGAAAGACGTTGAACTCAGAAACTCCCAAACATTCTCAAAAGGGACACAACAACACATCACTAAGGAAATGTTTAAGAATACATAGAAATAATAATAATGAAAAAAAAATCTATCCCCAAAGAATATCTTACTATTGTAAGAATATCTTAACTAAAACAGGGCACCACCGCTGGAGCTAGCAGGGAATTAAGACTTTGTTTAAGGACATTTGGTGCTTGCAGACGCAAGGAATTACATAAAGCTGGGCTTTCTTACCGAGGGACAGTCCTGCACAGAGTCAACTTTATGCGTCCCCCCCCCCCCCACCTGCACGCCAAAGCAAACAGCACTATGCGCTGCACAAACAGATTACACGGTCACACTCTCTGACACATGGATGAGCATAAATCTACAAAGGGGTGGATTTTTGCTCACAAAAAAAAAAACAAGCCTACAATATAATGTGCTTCAACCTGATGCAGCGATACTATAGCATTACATTTACAGTAAGTACTTTAAGTGCTTTGCAATCATGTGATGCATCTGTACGCTCTGAAACAAGCATAAATCTACAGAGACAGATTGAATCCCCTGGCCTCTTGCACGGCAGTGAGGGGAACAGAGCCCGGAGTCTGTTCGCAGACAAATATCCGTCGGCCTAGCATTAATCTGCATAAAGCGGTGGTGCGAGGAGGTGAGTCGTGCGTAATATGTGCTGAACATCCCATAATAGAAGAAGAGTAGGGCCTCTAATCAGGAGGGCAGTGCTGCCAGCGCTGGCTGTGCAGCGGCTTCAGGCCCTGACCTGCCGACTGGGGTCTCCTCCGTGTCCTCCTCTCATACCACAGTGATGCTTCTCTTCCTCTGCCAAGCATCTGCTGTGTTTGTGTTCATATTCATCATCTTTTTCTCCTCCTACCTTCCCTCTACAACTCTCCTTTTCTTTTCTCTCCTTTCCCCCCCCCCCTTTCCCTTTCCTCTTCCCACACTGTAATGACAGTTCTCTTTCTCTGCCAGGTATGAATTGTGTGTGTGTTTTTTTTTTTTATGTTCCTATCCATTTCTAGTCTGCTGAAAATTTGCTACAGACCAATTCTTCTCCTTGTATTGTCTTTAACTTATATCCTTTCCATTTCCAATCTTCTCTTTTTCCTTCCTTGTATATCACTTCCTCCCTCTTCTCTCATTGTCATCCTTTTCCTCTCCTATCTCCTCTCCTTTTTCTCCACCGCTGCTGCAAAACGGAGGTTTCTACCTGTCAAGTCTAACGTTGACAGACTCGGCAGATTAAAAGCGGACGAGTGTGCACACCACTTTCCCAGTGTCCACGCAATTTTAAAGAGCCAATGCGCACACAATCAATGGCCATCATGACACATAAATGAGGCCAAAAGTGTCCCATTGACGGTGTTTAATGTAACACAGGATTAAAGAGAAGAAGAAAACTCCTATCGCTTTCAGATAGAGAGGGACAAGTGAAGTAGGCAGAGTAGATCAGAAGAAAAGAAATCAATGAGCCTTAGTTTGCAGCTTGCCATCCACTCTGATGATGTGCATGTCAGACACTTACTGTGCTGCCGGATAGGTGTATATGCATGGGTGCACACACACACACACACACACACACACACATGCAAACAACAGACACACGGACACATGGATGAGTAAACGTACTCACAGCACATATGCACCCAGAAGTTTTACTTGAATGAGATCTCACATAAACATACAAATACACACTGAATATTCAAGCAGCAGTGTGTGTGTGTGTGTGTGTGTGTGTGTGTGTGTGTGTGTGTGTGTGTGTGAATGCATGCGTTGCACAAACTTAGAGATTAACACACACCTATGACAGATGCACTTTAAACACACACACACACACACACACACTCTGTCATTATGCATAATATGGATGACAATGCCAACATAAATAAATCCATACTTTTTAGAAACAACACAGCAATATTTCTAAACTATTCCACAGCTAATGTCACACCATTACCCAATAAAAAAAGTAACATAAAGTATAAAGCATTCACATAGCTCACAAGTTTTATAACATTTTCATATATTTCCACTCGCATCAATAAGACAGCGCTGTTGGCCGATTAAAAAAAGCAATATCTGAAAAAAAAACAGCATATGATTTAGATGTTGCTGTTGCTGTCATTGATTGATGCAGGTCTCCACAACTAGATTATTTTAATATTACAACTGCTTTAATTTGATGCAGAAGAGACATTTCTTATTTGCAGATCTTTCAACTTTTGATGCTCGACGTAATGCTCTTCTGTTGTAATTTTTAACACGAAAATGATTGTTTTTCTTTCTGCTGCCACGCTTCTTCTTTTTTTTTTTAACTGGACCAGGCCGCTGGTTAAGGTATGCGGCGCCGCAGCCAGAGAGCAGGCGGGCAGGTTGCTGCTTGCTAATATACTCTGTGTCCTGTGAAGCTGACAGTAGTGGCCAGCACAGTAAGCTCCGGAGCTAATTGAGGTCTTTAGTCTGCAAATGAATGGAGCCACTTGCAATAGCATTAGTCACCCAGAGTAATCATCCACAATGGGATCATATCTGCAGTCCCGCCGTTGTAGCCTTTGTCCTGCCCTTGTCCTGCCTTTATTTATTCAGCTGTCTATCCATTCATTCATTTATTTACTTATTTATTTTAATCTCTGTAAGCCAGTTATGCACTGAACAATTTTTTGACACTCCATATATATATATATATATATATATATATACATATAAATCTTACTCTTTTGCACATTTACAATGGTAAAACAAAATAGAACAACCAAAACAACAACGATAAACAGTAAAACAGTGTCCCGCCTGTTGTCGCTGTACCATCGACAGTAATTGTTTGGAAAATAGTGCACCACTAACTGTAGGATAGAAAGCAGGGTGGGAGGATTCCTACAACAGCTTCCACTTCATGCCACCAAATTAAGGCCACATACACATTAGTTACAAGTGATGGGGTCTAGTGTAAAACTGGGCACGTTAGGTTACTGAGCATTAGCATGTCAAGGTAATGGGATGGAGTCAGAGGCTCCATTCTCCACGTCTCCTACACATGTCAAAGGTTACACACAAGAAAAGGTAGAAAAGAAGCATTTTCTTTAACATTTGCAGTGTATGAATAAAAAAACTAGTTCCTAATGTGAAAGAAAAAACAAATTTTGCTTAGATGAAATAACTGAGAACTAAGATAACACGTAAACCTAAACCCAGTGTAAATGGCTTGATCTGTATTATTTATTTATTTATTTTTAAATGTTCTCCCTATTTCTCCCCAGTTATATATCCGGCCAATTACCCCGCTCCTCCGAGCCATCCCGGTCACTGCTCCACCCTCTCTGCCGATCCGGGGAGGGTTGCAGACTCACACATGCCTCCTGCGATACATGTGGAGTTGCCAGCTGCTTCTTTTCACCTGACAGTGAGGAGTTTCACCAGCACGTGGGAGGATCACACTATTCCCCCCAGTTCCCCCTCCCCCCCGAACAGGCGCCCCGACCAACGAGAGGAGGCCCTAGTGCAGCGACCAGGACACATACCCACATCCGGCTTCCCACCCGCAGACACGGCCAGTTGTGTCTGTAGGGACGCTCGGCCAAGCCGGAGGTAACACGGGGATTCAAACCGGCGATCTCCGACTTGGGTCACGCCAGCCGGACACCCTGCTTGATCTGTGTTTTACAAATGAACACTTATTATGGCTTTGTTAAGTGGTTTTCTTTTTCCATTTCCTCCTAATGAAATCACTCTGCTTGGTAATAAGGGCAAATATCTGTTGTCAACCTTATGTGGGCATAAAGCTTGCAAGTTCACTGATGTGGCATGAATGTGGGTATTTGTTTGTTTGTTTATTTTTTGTTTTGGGGTTGTGTTTTTTTTGTGTGCTTTATTTGCTCCTGTTGCCAGATGTTCTCTGGCAGTTTCTAGAAAAGTGAAAGTCGGACACGTTGCATTGACATCATCTACATACAGTAGTAACACATTGCAACACAGAGTTCAAGCACTGCGTATGGACCTGCTGTGTCACTCTACAGTCCAACCAAGATCTCTTTATGTTTGTCACCGGTGATCCTGTCGCTGTCATGAACAACTGACACTTGGACAATGCCTCGTCATTGCAAGAGCTGACAAACACAAACCCATGGCTGGGGAAGAAAGAAAGAAAGAGAGAGGTCACAAAAATAAAACCAAGGGGGGGAAAGAAGGAAAAGTACCTTTCTTGTGAGTAGCTTCATTTTTGGAGCCTTGTGGGTCTAATAAAAAAAAGATCAGAATTAAACACAGCATATTCTAACAACACGTTACCAACTGCACGTTGTTTCTCCTCATTAAGGAAAACAACCATTTTGTATATCAAGGAGCGAACAAGACAGCAAGGCTCTGTTATCTAAGGTTTCACACTGCTGCCAACACTCAGCTGGGGGTGAGTGTGTGGCAGTCCAGGGGTGGGGGGTGGTGGGTGGGGGGGTAAGACAGACTAACATACTGTAATGGCAAGAGCGGGGGAGGGGGGGATGCGCGAGTTTGTGGAGTAACAGTCGAGTGCCATACCGGTAGCGGGCAGGAGAGAGAAGGCGATGCACTGAGATTAAAAGAGGAAGAGGAGAAAGAGGAGGAGCAGGAGGTGGGAGAGAGATAATGAGGAAGGGGGGGGGGGGTTGCAAATGCAGTTCTGTAAAAGGGAGCCAGAGGTAGACTAGCAAAATGCACTAAAGGAGATGCAACACGCCAGAGAGAGCGAGAGAGAGAGAGGAGGGAGGCTATGGAGGAGGGAGAGAATGCAAAGACTACATGTCAAACTGGCTTCGATTTGATTTCACATTATCTGATCTTTGAGGAAATTACACATTTTTTGTTTGTTTATTTGTTTGTTTGTTTGTTTGTTTTGGCAACTGATTGGCGATGTACCATTTTCCAGATTAGCTGATGTCCTAAACATAGACAAACTGATTCTTTTTTCCTATTCTCAAATACCACCCACATTTAAATGGACAGCATATAGTCTGATAGTCTGACCAACTGGAGCTAAAACCTTAACTCCGATGAAATGGGGTTCATAAAGATTCTCAAATAACTGGAAATAAAAATTCATCTACTTCTCTCTTCAAATGGGCGGCATAATTCAATGCCATTATGTGGAAATGGAGCTGTACCCCAATGGAATAAAAAAAAAAAAAAAACTTCGGAAAAATTAAATCTCCTACCTCCTTGAAATGGCTCCTATATTTTGAGTTATACCAGTGGAATTGAAGTTTTTCCTCTGTGGAGGTGATGACTCATAACAGAAAAATGCCGAATTGCTAATGTCGAAGACTTGCAAACTGACATTCAGCAATCCATAGTTTTACAGGGGCAATTTACCTCCCCCCCTCCAAGTCAATTCAGAAAACTTTACTTTTCCACAGGCTGTAAGTGCTGCTGGTGCAGAATGGTGCTGTCATTAAAAAAAATATATTCTGGCTTGGTTTTGTCAGATTCATCGAGGACATTTAAGACAAGGCCAAGACAAGGACATAGGTTTTTTTCTTTAACACAGTCACCCAATTATAAACCAATGGTCCCATCACACACCTTTTATCACTGTGTTAAGGAACTCACAATGATGTCCATCCATCCACCCATTATCCAAGCTGCTTATCCTATGCAAGGTCACGGTATGCTGGAGTCTATCCCAGCAGTCATTGGGCGGCAGGCGGGCAGACACCCTGAACAGGCCGTCAGTCCATCACAGGGCAGGACAGGGCAGGGCAGGGCAGGGCAGCCCCCCCCCCACGGGCAGGGCAGGGCAGACACCGTGAACAGGCCGCCAGTCCATCACAGGGCAGGGCAGGGCAGGGCAGCCCCCCCACACACACACACACGGGCAGGGCAGGGCAGGGCAGCCCCCCCCCCACACCACACACACCACACACACACACACATTCACACCTAGGGACAATTTAGTATGGCCGATTCACCTGACCTATATGTCTTTGGACTTGGGAAGGAAACCTGAGCACCTGGAGGAAACCCATGCAGACACGGGCACGGGGAGAACATGCAAACTCCACACAGAGGACGAGCTGGAATGACCCCCAAGGTTGGACAACCCCAGGGTTTGAACCCAGGACTTTCGTGCTGTGAGGAGACCGCGCTAACCACTCCACCAGTGTGCCGCCCACAATGAGATATTTTAAAATAAATTACAAATTACATTTCCAGATGGCAACAATCGAAATATCCTCAGGTACCTGCTATAGTTGACCTTAATAAACATCAGCACATCCTTCATGGCAAGCTTCAAACAACCTATAAAATGCTTATACTACCAATAAGCCTCAGCAGAGCCATATCTTTAAGAACAAACTGGCGTAAAATTAATCTGTAAAATGACTAACCACTTATTGATTTCCATCCAACAGAAAAGAGTCATTCTCTTGTAATTACCTTCAACCATGAACAAGGTCAATGAAATTTCCTATCACAACGTATGAAGGAGGTTTTTTTTTTTTTGAAGCTCAGATGCATTGATAGATGTCCTATTTTGCCTCAGACCTGCATTGGATTAAGTAAACCGGGTGTCTGCCTGCGTTTCTGTACTTGACAACTGCCATTGTGAAGGATGGCGACAGCTCAGAGCCGGAGTCTGGAGGCAATATTGTAATCTGTCATTGTCAGGGCTAAGAAAGGGGAAATCGTTCCGAGATAGATGGAAAGTATTCTTTGAGACCACGAACTGTTGTAGACAGGTGACTTAAACTCTATGATCTGCACGGATCCACGAAAGGCAATTTTTCCTCCTTTTGCTACACAAAACGTTCTCTCTGTGTCATGACTAAGCTCGGGCTTAGCCCCGAGGCCAGGGATCCTGTCGAACATCTTAGATTCTGATCCCAGCATTCAAACCACTGCAGCTTTGATTCAGGGCTTTGCTTTGTTGGCATGGGGGCTCTCATAAGAGGAACTAATTACAAGCACAGAATCAATTCTCCTAGCTTTGCATGGGGTGTATCGGCATAGCAAATAACAGAAAAAAATAAATAAGAGAAGAAGGAAACTATATTGTAAATTGAAGTGTTTTGGGCTCTTTTTTTTCTTTTCTTAAAAGAGCACGGGGATGAATGGAGTTCTTTTATTTGGAGTGTGGTCCCAGGCCAAATGCTGGCTGCATGCATCGTTTCCCAAATGCCAGCAATTAGACACGTCTGCCATGACTGAGTATGAAAGCACCAGCTCGCTGCCTAAATGATTATGTCACAGCGGTAAACAATTATGCATCAACCTCCCCGTCAACCCCTTCAGACTGATACGGCGAGCTTAAACCTTTTTTTCACATGGGTAATTAGGGGTGTGATGGGATTTCACATGGGGGGGGCTTTGTAAAGCCGTCCTCTCCTCCTTTCAGACATATTAGCCAAGCACCATTTGACTAAAAGGGATGGTGAAGGAGAAGACGGTCAAAAACAACAATCTGCTCACCTCCCATTTTTAGCGACGTAAGTTCTTAAGTCCCTACTTTTGTTCTATCTTTGGATAAGCAGAAAAAAATTCTAATATACTTCCTTAACAGGCTATAAATAGCAAATTGTCTTTACAGTGGTGATTCAAAGCACTATTGGTGAAAATTTGTGATAAAAGGACTCAAAAGACAGTAATGTATTTTGCAGAAGTGAGCTGTTGGTTAATTTCTCTCTTGAGCATTGGAAAGACATGGACTTCATCCCATAGCTCTTTCTATCACTCTCACAATCTGTCAGATTTCGCTCATTGTACCTGTTCAAACATCATTGCTCCTCTTCAGTTTGTCTGCCTCTATGTGGCCACTACCGCTTTGTCTTCCTGTCTGCCTGGAGTGCCCTCGTATAAATTTGGCTGCCTTCTACCGTTATCCAATTCAATATTCCACTCTATGATGCCCTTGCCATTCCGACTCCCGCTATGCTTTGATGCGTGATCAATATTTTTGTCATAACTCGAGGGAGAGTCACCTCTGCGACAACATTAAAATTCCACACTCAGTGCAATATCGTTCTGTACAAATTCTCTGGCTGAGGAGAAAGACTTCCATTACCTAGAATACTAAAGGAGTTGGGGGACCTTCTTCTGTGCAAGGATGTCCCTTGCTCAAGTGGATATTTACATTTGTATCTTCCAGGCTTTAGAAAATAGTTCTAGGGGGAAGAAAAAAAGACCGGAGCAATTTCAGTTTTTTACTTCAGGGCAGCGTATTTGTATCTCCAGGGACTGTATTTTTTAACGGAAACATAGAAGGGCTAGCCAGGGACCGTGTGAGCGTCCACCTGTAAATGCAGTGCGAGGGCGTGGGACTGCACTTCAGCGCTCTGCAATTCTTTGGGATCTCTTGCAGTGCGTCCAGTCAAGTCGGTTAGCTCTTGTCGTCTGCAGTGCTACCTTCTCTTCCTTTTTCTCTCCCTCCCTCCCTCTCTCAGTTTCTCGTTGCATCCATCCATCCTTCCCTTTTTCCCTCTAGTCTTTCCTCCATCCCACGCTCATTACCTTATGCCTATTAATCCCATTAAGTATCCATTAAACAAGTGCTGATAACACCAAATGAACATCAGGCTCCAGCAGTTAATAACCACAGTCCCACCATGGCACGTCCAAGCCAGGCAGAGAGATAGGGACGGTATGGTCGTTGTACTGGAACTAAGTATATTATAGTAAGGTATGTATAGTATAGTATAGTATAGTAGTATAGTATAGTATAGTTGTATAGTATAGTATAGTAGTAAATACAGCTGCAGAGAGAGACAGGCTAAAGGAACAAGATTATCATCAGAGACAAAGAGGATATAAAGGAAGAAGCCAAACCTGTAAATATACGGCCGTACTTTGTATATTTACATATGTCCCCTCGTTAAGGACAGAAATAGACAGAGAGAGAGAGAGAGAGAGAGAGAGAGAGAGAGAGAGAGAGAGAGAGAGAGAGAGAGAGAGAGAGAGAGAGAGAGAGAGAGAGAGAGAGAGAGAGGGACTCATTCCGCTCAGTAGCAAAGAGACAGAGTGGTGGATTTGAACAGAGGTTTTTACACTGATCATCACTGGGATTTCGGAAGTGGCAGGGCAGCTTTGTCACACCAACCAGGGAGAGCAGACTAAAAAGAGGGAAAAAAAGAATTGTATCGGGAGTGAATGTTCTCTGTGCGGTAGTGTGGCTGTGGAGGCTGCCTGGGATTGCCCCCTTGAAGCTACCCCCTCCCGATGAACCTCCTCAGTTGTCTATGAATGAAACCTGCAAACTTGCCTCTTCTGTATGGTGAATTTGAGCCCAGATTTATGTCGGCGACTCATGTTGTACCATCGTTTCCTTTCTAGAGGGAAATATATGTGTGTGTGTGTGTGTGTGTGTGTGTGTGTGTGGATCTGAAGGTGGGGGGGGGGGTGATTGAGCGCAGATAGCTGGCTAAAGGGATGCCTGTTTTACTTGAGCTCAAACCCAGAAGCTGGTAGTTGTCGTCCTCACTGCCCCTCAGCTTGAGTGATGAGGAGGGACAAGGTCATGGCGTAGAGGGAGAGGGGAGTCACAGCTATGGCGTGCACCACTCATCAAACACAGCACACTCACACTCACACACACACACACACACACACACACACACACACACACACACACACACACACACACAGACCATGAACATTCATGCTGAGGTGCTTTGCACACAAGCACACAAGCACACAAACAGCACACTCAGGAATACAATCATGACCATGCACATACTCACACACTCATCACTCGATCACACATGGACATGTGCACACGCACACACAAATGCACGGACAACCACACAGACGCACACATAAGGGCACGGACATGGTCGAACACGTGCATACAAGCACACACTTTTCTCACACTAGCGCTCAAAAATAAGCATGCTTATTTTTTGAGCTGGGAAAACACTCGCACAAGCATACAACTCACAACCAACATACACAACCAACATACGCAGAGACATGCTGAGAGATATACTCAGTGCCTTTGCGTGAGCGATACACACTAAGAGACACATGATACACACACAAGCTACACTCCTCTCTGGTGTTCCCTCTCCCTCTTCCGCCTTGTGTCTCTCTTAGGGGGAAAGGAGACTTTTACAGTATATTTTACAGTAGCTAATGGCCATTCATTACCAGGGCCAGGGGATTAGAGTGGTGCGGTAATGCTGCCTTGGCCTTGCCCTACCGCTCCCCGTCCTCACAGTTGAGGAACTACCCACTCTTCAAGCTCGGTGACCACAGAAACTGTCTGCCTGCCTGCTTGACTGCATGTGTGAAAGGAATCCAATTTGTTTCACATATCACTGGGATCTGTATACAAGGATGGAATGCGGGGGAGCGTTTAGGAGGGGAGGGGTTAGATGCAGAGAAAAAGGGGGAGGAGAGGATTGGGAGAGGACAACCGGGTCGGAGAGGTGAAGAGGAGGGAGCAGGGGGTGGAGCGGAGCGATAGCTATCCTGACGACCTTGACTTTGACCACTGTGAGCGCGAATGTGGACGTTTCTGAATGGGACTGAAAGAAGGAAGGAGGAAGGAAATTAAATAAAGCTAGAAAGAACGAATGAAAGAACTGATGAGATCATGGATTATAAATGACTTGCCCTGAATGTGTCAGAAGTATTTGCTTTTCCCTATCCGATGGAGGGACCTGCTAAATCAATCGGAAGCTTTACCCACAGCGGACCCCCGGTCATGATCAGTGCAATTTCCTCTCATGCTGGCACATTCGTAGCTTCAGGCAATCCTCATATCCTCCCTCCCCTGTATCACCCCACTGTTGCTGCACCACCAAATTAGCAGGGCTGGTGGTAATTTGATGAAGTGTGCGCTTCTCCAGCGAGAGCCCAGTGGGTGGAGAGGCCAGCCTCATCTTGCCATTCGCTCTATAGTATACAACATTCCGCATTCCCATAAGAACCAAGCATTCCGCCGGCCTTAAATTGTCTAACATTCCGACATTCCAGAAGGCTCCACAATCCCTTTATTGAGGCAGTTCCAGCATTCCATGTTCTAGCACATTCATTTTAAACAGTCCATATTCTCTCCCACTTCTAACCCTCCGGGGTGTGTGTGTGTATATATATATATTTTTTTTAATCCTTCTAATGCAACCCTCCATTTCAACATTTCACCTTCTCCACCTGACTGAGTTCCTCTTGTGCTATGTAAATAGACTTACCTCGGAGTTTATGAAAGAACGGGGCTGTTGAGCTGTTTATTTTATGGACGTGATTAATGCGCTAGCTGGCAGGGGACAATAGAAAATAATGATAACGAAACCATCAAAGAATTAAAAAAAAAACCTGCATGAATGAACAAGTTGAGATATCACGCTACGCTGCTCTGTTGACCTGACAGCAATGACAATCCTTGGAATTTCGAATTTTGAAGCGGCCCCCTCCCCTGACAATGGTCCCTCCACACACGACTCACACAATTAGCATAGCAGATTACACAAAAGATGTGCTTATCTTCCTGGATTGCCCTTATGCAGGCATAAAGTGATGTATTATTAGAAAAAATATCAAAATTATTTGTGTTTTCCACACCAGATTAAAATGTTTTTTTTTCTTTTTAACTTTATGTTATAATAGCTACGGTTCCTCTACTGTTCTAAGCAGAGGAACAATTTCCTCTGCTTAGCTTCTAAACTGAGAGCCCTCATATTCATTTTAATATTTCATCATGGCAAATTGCAATCCACAGTTGATAATCTATAAATCCCAATACATGTCACGTCTGTCTGTTTGAATCCTGGTTTTGTAAAGGTCAACAGAGTGCTGGACTCAGTAAATCTGGTTGGAGGAATCCAATTTAAAATAGGAGCGGTCTCCTCCACGGTTGACCAACAGCACCTCGCAAAGCAGCCTTGACAAATGCTGTTGGGTGTTGGGAAAGAGCAAACGTTCCTGAGTATCTGTTTGGCCAACAGCATAGCGAGACAGAGATAGACGAGACAGGTCAAGAGGGAATGGGTGGTTTAGGTTGTTTTGCAGCCATGGCAGGCTTAATATTACATAGTTAGTCACGGTAAACGCCCCCACCCTCATGTTATCCTGCACACGGTGAGATATCCCACTTACGGGGATCTACCCATAATGGTTTCTATCATTACAGGCTCAGCAGAAAAAGTGCTCTGTTGCAGGGTTAATAAACACGGGCCAAGCTAACAGGAGTGGACGGCACACGATAGGAGGACTGCGTCTCAAGGTACCATCTACACCGAGTGTAGGAAATATCAGGACCACCTGCCCGCTCCATGAGATAGACTGAGCAGATGGATTCAGGCTGAAATCTCTGATCCGTTGTAGATTTCACCTGTTAAATCCGCTTCAGCGATAGATGTAAATGAAGGGGGATAGGCAGCTTTAGGAACCATGTTTAAGCTCCAAGACACTCGAGACAAAGACTGAGCTACAGGAGGCGAAACCCTAATAGTAATGTTTTACTTTATATGTTGGGGATTAAACATTAAAAGTCATTCAAAGTAGGATAAGCTTTTAGTTCCAAAAATCACCAGCATTATGGGCAAAAGTTCAGCAAAAGATGTCGCAAAATAGATCCAAAAAAAAAAAAATCACTGTGATTTTAGCTCAGGGATGAAAGAGAAAGGCTAGGTTATGACATACATTTAGGGACCACAGAAAAAGGGAATATATGTGACAAAATGGATATGATTTAGATTGGTGAAGTAGGAAGGCGGAATTAAATGTAGGTGGTTCTTATATTTTGTACACTCAGTATAAATGGTCTAAATGGTAACAAAATGCCTGTCAACAGAAAAGGATCCATGTTTTACCACACGTTTCTTGTTATTTAATGTAAAATGTAATCTTTCGCGTGATTAATTTTTAGCGTAATCAACTGGTGTTGTTAGAAAGGTAAATTACATGCCCGTTCTAATTTTGTATCTATGACTGCACGGTGATAATAATAATGTCTATTTTGAACTCAGAATTTGTCAAATTCTGAATTTTTCATTTGATCACTTTTTCAGTGACTGAAAAAAATATGAACACTAATGAATATGGAGGGTTGCCCCAGTTCTCACCAATAGCATGAACTGGCTAGACTAAAATAAAACTGGAATGGTTATATTTATAAAGAAACCTCTGACATGTGTCTTTATAAGGGCTTCAGGGAGAGGTCACTAAATATCATGTTATCATCAACATCATCATCATCATTATCATCATCATCATCATCGTCATCGCTATCATTGCCATTACCAAAACATGGTCATACTTAGTGGCACGCTTCCGGGAAAGGCACATTACCTTGTCCACCAAAACAAGCCCTCAGGGTACTGTGAGGATACCAAGGAATGTAGCCAACCTAGTACCATGATAACTCATAGATCCTTGGGAAAGAATGTCATGATGGGTGTATCATGGTAGCTACATGTTAGTCTGTTTTGAGCTAAAATGGGTATTATGTGAAGAGGAAGAAAACGGGAGAAGAGTTCTCTGGTGAAACACCTGAAACAACCTCATTCTATCTCTGGGATGTTGAAGAATGGGTGGAGTTACCTTTGTTCCAAACTGCTAAGGGTGAACACAAGAAAACGACAGATTGAGAACAACCAAAAAAAAAAACAAAAAAAAAACAAAACAAAAAAAAACATTCACATTGGTTAAAAACCTGCATCATACCAGTTAAACAGTAGTCATAAAAAGGAGAGCATAAAATAACATTTAAATGTCAATATTTTTTTTTATGTCCTTTTTTAGGAATCAAGCGCGTACAAACCTTTTGGTCAAAAACAACCCTGACTAAACCCTTTTAAAAAGCAATGAAATTAGTCAAGTCAACAAAATAGACAATACATAAAGCATTACCAAGTCTTTTCAAAGATGACGTTTGGCTACATTCCTGTTTTATCCGACTATGTCTTGGTGGCAACTCCTACCTTTAAAGTTAGGTCTGATTCTGGCATCGTAACCGGACACCTTGCCCATGAGTTTGTCCAGGAACTCTGAGGGGGGCATCGGAGAGGCAGCTTTACGCGCCGCAGCTTCTTTTGACGCTGCCAAGCTGAAGGAGAAGAGAGACAGAGAACCACAACGGCACGATAAGACAGAGAAGATGAAGGGGCACAATGCTGAGCTTAGATCTGATTCATAACACACTCTGAAAACTTAACCGAACCTCTCATCATGAGCAACTTGATCAGCTTCACTTCCTAATTCCAACATGCTAAAGACAACAGCTGCAATAGTTGGTGAAGGGGCATAACTGTCCTAACGACACTGTTGTGACCATATTATCAACAATGAGAGATGGAAAAGAAAAGGACGGTGGAGCAGAAATTGATTTTGAACAACAGGTAGAAGGCATAATGAGCCCTCATTTTATAACAGGGATTTGAAAATTATCTTTCAAATAAGAGTCTAAATCTTTCAACACATACATTTTCATTTTTATAAGGATAACTCATCCAGTGAAATGAAACCAGATTAATATTTTCTACACATAATCCAGTGATTCAAGTAAATTCTTTAATGGACAGTACAAGCCTCTTTCATGCCATAAGCAATAATCAGCATTCAATAAAGCTACATGGGAAAGAACATATGAACTGCCTCGTCATGCACATCATGCACACAATGTCCAATGGGGAAGGGGGAGGTGCCTACATTCAAAAATTCAAAAACATGTCATCGCTAACCGTCCAGTAAGGGGGAGGAGGGGGGTTGCATACAAGGTTAATGGTATTTGTCTATTGGAATTATTTATTTATAATTACAAAATAGGTGCTTATATCTATGTCTGCAACTGCTGGCCAATTCATTCCTGTTGTTCAATGTGGACATTTCTGGTTTGCAACTGACAAAATATTTTTTAGTTAGACATATGTAGATTGCACATTCTACTACTGGTTGAGTATGCTTAGTTCTTTGAGAGAATTTT